>NC_056726.1:1480085088-1480111845 GCF_019279795.1 Protopterus annectens
GGAAATTTGAGGATAGAGTCATTGTGTTTGTCTTCTGCTAGCCTGGGGCCTGTCTTCTCCACCTTTCTGGGTAGCAGACCCCCATTGGCGAGGTTTGTAAGGGCCCTGTGACTGGCCTCTGCCCCTTGGGCGTCTGTATTTGCCCCTCTGATCTGTCTGAAGCTGGAAAAGACCATGTTTTTGTTGTCCAATTTCTGCTGAAACGAGGGGGTTGTACCTGCAAAAAATCCTTGACCGTTTGCATAGACTGCCTTATCCTCCATTTTCTATAAAACCTCTTCTGCTTTGACACCAAATACATCCTGCTGTAAAGGTGCATCCAATAATTTTGCTTTAACATGGTCAGGGAGGGTTTGTTCTTTTAACCAAGCATATCTACGTATGACAGAGCCAGTAACCGCTGTTCTACAGGAAGCTTCCAATGAATCAAATCAGCATTGCAAGGTATGTTTGCCCACCTGTTCAGCTGCATGCAAAAGATCCTGCATTTCCTTGAATTCAGGCTGTTCTGAATGTGTGCTCATTTTTTGTTTTAACTGAGACATCAGGGAATGTTGATATTTCAGCATGTGCAACTGGCAATTTAATGCTCCCATAGCCAGAGTTGCTGAGGTGTAAATTTTCTTTCCCCATCTAAGGCTCTGGAATCCCTTTCAGAAGGCACAGGATTTTTAGCCATAGAAGCTTTTGCTCCCTTAAGACCCTGGGAAATTGTTTCTGGGTTAGCTACAGGGCTTTTATAAAGGAATTTGTGCGAGTCAGGTACTCTGTAGTACCTGTCTGGTTTGGCTGAAGCAGGAGGTAGAGAGCCTGGATTTAAACTAGACTCCAAGTAAACATCATCCACAATATCTAAAACAGGAGGGATAGCAAGAGGTCTGTGCTGAGGTAGTAAAAGGAACTCTCGGAGCCTTTTCTTAGAATCTGAGTAATCCTGACCTTCCCAGTGGAAATGTTCCCTCATGGTATGCAAAGTTTTCCCAAAGGAGTAGTCTTCAGGGGGAGAAGCCAAGGGAATGGAATCTTCAGCCTCAGAATCCTCATAAGATGGAAAAGTGTAATCTTGTTCCTCAGAAGAATCTGAGGAGAGAGAAACCTGGTCAGAGGATGCATAATCCTCCTCTTGTCTTGGTCTTTTATCAGGAGGGGGATGGAAACCCCTGATAAGGGTAATTAAATCTTCAGCCACCTTAAGCATCTGTTTCTTAGACATGGGGCCCTGAACTGTAGCCTGAGGTACAGTTTTCTTTGGTTTTAAAGGAGTTTTAAGTTTAGCATAAGATTTAATGGCGAGTGTAGTCAGTCTAAATACACCTTCTGCAACCGAAGGTGTTTGCGTTGCACCAGTGTCTAGTTCTGCTCCGGTGTCGGTAGAAGGCTGCGTAGGCCTAGTGGACTCCGCTTGGGAATCCACAGCTGTCTGGGGTTCCAGTTCTGCGGTAGTCAGGGGCTGCGTAGGCGCCTCACTGAAAACCGGAGAACCGGCGACAGGTCCAACTGAGGCCTCGGTGTCTGGCTTATTCCTAGGCTGCCTGTCCTTATCCTTGCGTTTTCTTATATGAGTAGCGGTCGTCAGCTGCTCCGACGGCACGATATAATTAAATTTTCTACCAAAGTAATGCCGTGCGAAGTCAAAACGGCGTTTGATAGTTCGTTTATTAAACCTAGCGAAAAACTGACAAGCTGTGACGTCGTGGTCTGGGCCTAGGCAAGGAATACAACAGGAATGGAAGTCCTTATGAGGTATTTGCTTCCCACAAGAAATGCAATTGTTAACTTTTTCTGACATCGGACTGAGGCAAGAAAATGTTCCCCAACGGGGTACTTAGCTTTAATAAAGACTTTGGACTGAAATTCAAATCGAAAATCTCAAGTGTTGGCCGACCGGCACTTGAACTGTTTCTGCTTAGAGCACCGCGCGGCAAGAAAGACAGAAGAAAATGCTGTCGGATGCCTCTTAAATCCCCCTGCTGCACTGACGTCAGGGAAGAAGCGACAGCAACCAACGCCGGACCAAGACTTTGGAATTCGGGCCGACTGCGTGACTGCCTGACGGCAGGATAATCCAAGTGGGATGACTGCAGCAGGGTAACACGAACATCCTGGGGTTTCTGCTGTGTCTAGGTTTGGCTTGAGAAGACCTGGAACGGGCCGGAAATAACCGATTCTTAGATGGCCAGTGCCTACTAAATCAAGGAGGCTGAACTTGTAAGAAATTTTTGACAGTTTGCATAGATTTAGCTTCATCTTCCATCTTTTTAAGAACTTACTCAGCCTTGTTGCCAAACAGGAGGTCCTGATTTAAGGGAGCATCCAACAATTTAGCTTTAACATGATCAGGCAAAGATTGCTTCTTAAGTCAAGCATGCCTTCTGAGCACAGACCCAGTAACAGCAGCTCTGCAAGACTGCTCTAATGAATCAAATTCACAATGCAAAGTATGTTTTCCAACCTATTCAGCAGAATGCATTAAATCCTGTAATTCTTTATTTTCAGCACAGTCAGGAATCAACATCATTTTCTGTTTAAAGTATCAACAAGTTATTGGATTGCTTAAAGCCCTAATGGCCAATGTTGCAGAAGTGTAAACCTTCTTACCCCATCTATCCAGCTCCCTGGAGTCTCTATCAGAGGGGGTAGGATTTTTAGCAGTAAAGGCCTTAATGCCCTTGGGTCCCTGTGAAATGGTCTCTGGATCCGCAACAGGATTTTTAAAAAGGAACTTGTGTGAATCAGGAACCCTGTAATATCAGTCAGGTTTTCTGGTAGTAGGAGGCAAAGAATCAGGAGCCAAACTAGATTCTGAAAAGGCATCATCAACAATGTCTACTACAGGAGGTATAGATAAAGGCTTATGCTGAGGCAGGAGTAAGAAATCCCTAATCATCTTCTATGAATCAGAAGAATCCTGGCTTTCCCAGTGGAATTGTTCCCTTAGAGTACGTAAGGTCTCACCAAAAGAAAAATCCTCTGGAGGGGAAGCAGAGGGAATAGAGTCCTCTGCATCAGAATCCTCATAAGTAGAGAAGGGCAAATCCAGATCATCAGAAGAATCAGAAAAATCAGAATCCTGGTCAGAAGATTCATAAACAACTTCAGTCCTAGGTCTCTTAGAAGGAGGAGGTTGGCTTCCCCTGATTACAGTTATAAGATCTTCAGCCATTCTTATTTGTTTTTTAGGCATAGAGGCCTGAGCATGCGGTCTGGGCATCAGTTTCTTAGGCATGGTTCGAGATTTTGGCCTAAATGAAGATGGAGGTGTCAGTTTAATATGCAAGTCTGTAGGCCTGAATACACCCTCAGAAGCTGGTGCCTGCACAGCGGCTCCAGACCAATCCAAGGTAAAGACATCCGCAGGTTCCACAGTTGAAGCATCTTGCGGCATTCTGGATTCCGAATGGGTCTCAGTAGAGGCCTGCGAGTCAGAAGTAGTGGGCATCAGGGGCTGCAAAAGCACCTCACTGAGTACCGGTGAATTGGCGACTGGCTTAGGATAAGTGGCGTCTGCAGTTTTGGACCTCGGCGGCCTTTGTCTTTATCTTTACGTTTTTTCGGAATCCCGGTAGTCGGATGGCTAACCGATGATATTTCTGGATAATTAAACAGAGAACTGAAATATTTAGAGGTGAAGATATACAGATGACGGATAGCGTGCTGATTAAATAAAGCACAAAACCGACAGCAAAGTACGTAGTGGTCAGGGCCTAGGCAAGGAATACAGTACGAATGAAAATCTTTGTGAGGTATTTGCTTTCCGCAAGTAATGCAATTATTAACTTTTACTGACATCGGTAAGGAGCAAGAAAAAGTTTCCCCAACAGGGTACTTGTCTTTAGTTGAAGACTTCGGTTCTGAAACTCGAAAACGAAAATTTCAGGAGTCTGCCGACTAGCACTTGCTAACTGCTTCTGCTTCGGGCACCGCACGGCAAGAAAGACTGATGGAATGACGGCTGCATGTTTTATACCCCTGACAACCTGACGTCATGGAAGAAGGGACAGCAACAGACACAGGACCCAAGACTTTGCTAATCAGGCCGACTGAGGGCTACTGCAAGCAGATAACCCAAATGTAATGACTGCAAAAGTGAAACATGAAGATAATCAAATCAACTTACATGGGTGACAGAGGAAAATAATTTGAATACTTCTGGACTGCTACAACATTTACGAGTAAAAGCATCATGCAAGGAATGAAGCAATGTTCCTCTTGCTTCTTAACCCCTGTACTCTGAATAAATGGAGCAGAAGAAAAAAAAAGGCCAGTCCATACACTGCTTCATGCTTCATGACCTAGAATACATTTTCAAGTAAATGATAATTGAAGGGGGGGATACGGTTTCACCCTCCTTGCAATTTTCAAATATGAGGGATTTGTTTCCAAGTCCCTTTTCCAGCATACAGAAGGCCAAGTAGAACCTTGCATGGAACCAAGCCCTAAATAAGCAGTCTACCACTCTACAGAAATGCATGGGAACCGAGCATGCAGATGTGAAAGGCTGGACAAGACTGACATTTGCCAAATGCACTGCACCTGCCTTAGCACACACAAAGCCGCAGAATGTTTCCAGACCCACTACTCCAACAGCTACCACTTGTGTCAACAACTTTTTAAGCAAGAAGCTCCAGCAGACCATCCTTTCGTTCTGAGCTGTTAAGCTCTGCCAGCCCAAAGTAGTACTGGGGAGAAAACAGCCCAACCTTGAGTGCCATCACAGAGCATAAGCAAGGAGATTAGTACTGCCAGGGAGAAGGCTACCCAGCTACTCAAACGGAGGCAGAAAAAAGGTGAATGTGCTGAAGAAGGGTTTGGAACAATGGTTAAAAGTCCACCTCAAATACAAGGAACAGTTTGATTCTATTCTTGTGATATTGGCTAGGCATAAAATAACCCTTCAGGGTCAGTTAGTCTCATAGATAAATATAAGGCTATGAACCGCAGGAAACTTTCCCAAGGTGATGGCATTTATGTACCTCTTCATGTGAAAGTACACAGGCTCAAATCATCACCTCACTAATCGAAAGAAGAGCTCGCAAAATACAGTGACAAGACAGTATCTCAGATTAAAGTGCATTCATTGACAGTTACCGGTGTCTGCCCTTCCGTATGCTTCTCCTACCCCCTTTGATGCTACTGCATCAGCCTGAGACTGTGCAAGAGACCCTCCAGCTCTATCCACCCCTGACAACTGGCATCTGGGTATTTTTCATTTTTGCCAATTCACCAGGCCTACGTTTTCAAGTGGCAGGTTGAAATACTAGCACTTAAGATAATGTCTAGCATTATGATCCGTTTCCAAGCAGTACAGAAAATGTCACTTGTAGTTCCCAACCTACCTTGTGGCTACTCAAATGGTTCAGGCACAGCTGGTGAAAATCAAAGTCAAAATCTGAAAAGTATGAGCAGCAGTCATAAGTGTTCAGCTCAATGTTACAGGCACACTCTTAGTAAGTAAGGGGCGTGCTACAGTGCACACAACAGGCAAAACACTATACAAGGAGCATCAGAAAAGAAAAATGCAATAAATAGCAGAAGGGATTTCACAATCAATGGGCTACAGGAGGCGGCCCCGACTGTCATATCTGCTTTTACTGCTCTCTTCTGCAGCAAATTATAAACTTGTTCCTACAGCTGTGAAGGCTGTCCAGAAAGAAAAAAGCCTGTTTTGCTTGGACAAACTCAGAAGTTATACAGAATAAAACTGTGCTGAACCAACCACAACTCAACCGAATGACTGCCCAAGTGTGACTTGCAATAACAGGATGAAATGGAGACGGAACTGAAACGAAGTGGTTTGCACCATCCAAAGAACAAGAACGTCACGAATACGGCTAATACAAGCTACTACAACAGCCAGACCGGACCTGCACCATCCAAAGCACAAGAACGTCACGAATACGGCTAATACAAACTACTACAACAGCCGGATTAATAAATGGGGACAGTAATGCAATTCAAAAGCCTGCCTACAACATGTTGGATGGACTTCCTTAATTTAAAGTCATGTGCATACTTAACAAAACTAAGTGACGGTACGGGTGGCTGGATATTGCCACTGAAAGAAAGCTAATCTTGCAAAGTCAACCCTATACTGGCATCAGACTATTTTGAAGCATTAAAGCCCAATGAGCTTTGAAAGTCTCCAAACAAAAATTGAGTAGCATTTTCCGTATATGTGTACACCTGTAGAAAAAAACTCAATTTCTGTACACAAGATCTTTAGGATACTGTGTTACTGCACAACCACTGTAAATTAACTTGTTTCTATACCAGCACACATGTGCACCCTTCTAGATGCTAAACTTCAGAAAGTTGACTTGACCCTAGCCAGTCGTACTGTTCAGTTTTTCACGATTATCCATGTCAAACAATAGACTTAGCCTGTCCATGTTAGCAACAGCATCGCTTCTCCACTCTGGAAATCCAAGTGGTTTGTCAACTCCTCTAAAGTACACAGTCTTAAAGCCCCTACTCATACACAGTCACCCCAGAGGTCTTTTGCTTCAATTTCAAGTATAACATTTTAATCCTTACACTCCGAAACACTGAACAGCAGCCACAGGTGAACTACATTTGTCTGTAAACAGGACTCAACAGGACAGCACATTTTCATCTCTGATGAAACATGGATAGCCATAACTTTTCATGTCAACAATTAGCCCTCTTCAGTAAATGGAGGATTCCATTCACCACAGTAAAAAGTCTACAGGATTACAAAGCTGTACTTCAAAAAATGTTACCACTGATGTAGTTGAGCTGACAGACGAATCCATGATAGAAGCATCTGGCATGGCACCACCTTCCTCAAACATATCCACATTCCTTCGTTTAAATAGCTAAAAAACAAATATAGGATGCAATTTACTTTTTGTTTAAAAAGTCAGTGAATTACAAACCAAAAGCACGCAAAGTGAATTTTTTTTTTATTTCCTGCTACTAAATATTCATCTACCATCCTATCACTCAGTCACTGCTTCACATTATCTCTTGTTTAAGCCAATCAACAATTTTAAACAGACTTGCACTCCATTTGGTTTGTTCTCATTTACAAAGCCAAGCACAATGGGCAAAGATGGCCCATATACAACAGTAACACACATTAAAAATCATACAGTGCGACTTGAAACAAGACACTCAAATCCCATGTGTGTAACATTTAGTTATGACAATTTGTCAACTGAAAATGATTAGTATGCAGTGGTTGCAAGTGTTGACAGCACAAAGTAAGGTCAGGTAAGAGAAGAGCACATGCACAGTACACATCAGTAAAAGTGGAACGTAACCTCACAGATATTTAGGTGGCTACTGATCTGCAAGGACTTGCCACAGTAGGTTTCTACCCCTTATTTTGCATACAAATAATTCAGACAGATAGAACAAGGGAAGGTTGGGATATTTAGTTGTTGCTCCAATTCATGAGGGACATGGGTGCTAAACCAGGGATGAACATGCAGTTTCCTATACATTCATTCAAATTACACTTGAATACACTAAGAGAAGTAATTCTTTACGTGCAGTGGAAGATGATTTCATAGAAGAGGTTCTCCATTTTGCACAGAGCATGCTGGAGGGATATTTTATGTATGCTGCAACGGAGATCCCCAGAGTGGGGGGTCATCACCCTACCACTGACTTGCAAATGTATAATGGGTCTGTTGAAGCTCCACACACAAGAGGCACAGGTCACCTTAGTAGCCTGTATGATGCAAAGAAGTACAGTAGAAAGAGACCTGGGTGCTACACCTTTACATACAAACTCTGCAATGAAAAAGGGCCTCCTTACAATAGTGGACATGGTGTGATCAAAAGGAGAACTCATGCTTGACACAGGTTCCCAGATCCCCAGCTGTGGAACTTCCATCAGTGTGTGGTCAATGTGATTGTTACAAAGGAAGTCATGCTTGCCAACAGATTACACATTTAGTATTTAGTTTTAGTCCAAGGTTTTGGCACCAGCTATTGGCTTGGGAAAAGCCCTCATGTTTCAGGCTAACCGTATGTTATCCAGCCCCACAGACGTAAGTGCTCTAGGCTGTGATTAATGCTTTCAGGACTTTTATGAAATATTAGGGGAGTACAGATGCAAGTTTGCAATATGGAAATACAGGACAAGATAAAGGGGTGACATTAAATTTGTCTGCTGTACACTGCCTATGTCACCTAACTCAGGTTATGCAATATCTGACTATTAGCCCTGAACAGTGTACAGCAAGGTTTAGCAAATTTTTAACACACACTGCCTGGGAGTTTTTTTTTTTTTTTTACTTCTCATCTGCCTTTGGTTGATTTGATCAGGGTCCAAAGTCGCTTGTCAAGTTCAGCGAGAGTGTTAATCACTAAAAGCAAAATTTTTGCATGCAATGAGTTTATTATAAAGCCTGTTTAAATTTTTAAAAATACTACTAGTGGGGGGAAGATGCATCTATGCAGCTATTTAAACATGCACAGAATTTGGTAGTATAGGAGTCCGCATAATCAGCGAAGGCCTCAATAAGGGAGGGACTTTTGAATTTAGCCAGTTACATATTTTTAGTAGTGGACCCGCAGTGGTGGTGCTGCGGTAGCGTTGTCGCCCTGCAGTAAGACGCTGTCAGGTTTGATTCTCAGCTAGTGTGTCTTCTGCATGGAGACATGCGTGAATGGGTGTACCTTCGTTGAAGGTTGTGCGTCAGGCCCGGCAAGCTGGTACATAAAAATCAACTGCCAATCATTAGCGGACCGGAGTTCCGCTGTGGCGACCTCTAATGGGAAAAGCCGAAAGAGACAAACATATTTTTCGTAGATTAGCTCTGGCACAAGCTCTGAATACAGGTATTGGCAAATTGTTGAATTCATTAAGATCAAAGCTGGAAGCAAATACATGAAGTCCAATTTTACCAACTAGGGGGGAGCAAAGCTGCCCCATATTGGTAACTGGTAGTCCTAGATTTAATTGGTTGGGAGTGCGGACTAACCTGCAAGATGGTACTGATGAAGTCCAGAAATTTCTAGGCATGCATGTTTTCAGGATGTACAAGCCTCCCAAGTTAATGGAGGGGTATTTAAGTTTCCAAGGAAAATGGTGTTCGGCTTAATGCACAGACACTTCATGCAGATTTGGTAGGCGGTATAGGCAGAGGAAGATGGCAAAGAGTCCTACAGGTAAGTACTATATAAGGCATTTTGTTAATAGGAAGTTAGATATGAAAGTGTCCCAGATAGTTATCTTACGTTTTAAAGGTACTTGCTAGGCTACTGACCTGTGTGGATGCCGAGATGCCTGAATGCTGTAATGAAATCAAAAGGTGCTTCAACAAAGTTTTAGTTTAGGGGTGTGCACACTTATGCAAACAGCTTACTGTATGTTTTTTATTTTTTATATTTTTCCCCTAACAGATTTGTTTTTCAACTGAACTGTACAGATTATAGGTCACATTAAAGATGGGAAACATTTTGAAATGACTTATTGTGGTCTCATTGTTTTATATCACAAAAGCCTGGCATTTTTGTGTGTGTGTGTGTGTGTGTGTGTGTGTGTGTGTGTGTGTGTGTGTGTGTGTGTGTGTGTGTGTGTGTGTGTGTGTGTACCTGAGAAAGCCGAAAGCTGAAAACACAGAATGCCGAAATCTGACAATTCACAATCTCGACAAACCATAACCCCGACAAAACACACCACCAGCATATGAAGACATCTGCAGTCACTCCGTAATCAAAACACAGCAACTAACTAAAAAAAAAAAAGAAAAAATGAACTTACTTTCACGAAGTTAGCAGGGGCTCCTGCACCCCCTGTAACTTTGATATACCAACTCAGAGATCGCACTACAGTGCGGAAATGCTTGTCAGGGGTTCCAGTTGTTGGCTATTTCAACTGTCGTCCTTCTGGTGTAGTTCATCTCCTTGTCGGCCTTATCAGGTAAACACACACACACATATATATATATATATATATATATATATATATATATATATATATATATATATATGTATGTGTGTATATATGTGTGTGTGTGTGTCATATATTATATATATATATATATATATATATATATATATATATATATATATATATAAAAACACCAACCATAACAGAAGTTCTAATTCTTCACTACTGAAGTACCCTTTAACATGGGTTGTGTCCTCTTAAGGACAAGCTGCCAACTTCCAAAAGCTTTGCCTTCCACCCACACCAACTGTAACAGCTGACTGGCCAGCCATGTGGAAGGAAATTGGTAGCCGCGTGAAGATTTTTCTTCAGAACCGTCTTACCCAGAAAAAAAGGTGCATACTCACCCCTGAACCACTAAAATGTGTGATAAATAACTTTACTCCAGCAAATAACTAAATACAAAAATGGGGCGGGGGGTAATAGGGTGGGTGATCCTAATGCAGCAGTTTAGAGTCTGAACGTTTGGTGGGTGATCCTAATGCAGCAGTGAAGAGTTTGAAAGTTTACTGTGAAGTCTAAGTGCCACTCACAACTGCACTACATGCATCATTCCCACACCTGCAGCAGCCTTTAAGTGATGAGTGTTAATTACAAAAGCTTACACAATCTCCCTGGTTCTCAGGATTGGGATAGAATACTGGCAGATTAACAGGTTGATTTAATGTAAACTCTGAAACTATGGATATGAATGACAAATTTGTCTAAATAAAGTACAGTTGTGTACCTACCATAAATGTAGATGTTAGAGTGTATTCACTGTTGCAGTCATTACTCTTGGGTTATCCTGCTGTCAGGCTACCCGTAGTCGGCCGGAATTCAAAAGTCTAGGTCCGGTGTTGGTTGCTGTCGCCTCTTCCCTGACTTCAGTGCGCCAGGGGTATAAAAGATGCAGCAGATGCCATTTTCTTCAGTTTTTCTTGCCCCAGATGTCAGGTGCCCCCAAATTGGGAGGCTGAAAAAATATACCAATTAAAATGCATGCACAATAATAACATGCCCTTCCTCTATAAGCAAATACACCAAATAGGTTGTATAGGATAGAGAAGTCCCAGCAAAGAAAAAGGGGGATGGTGGGTGGGTAACCTGGACTGCAACAGTGAATACACTAACATCTACATTTATGGTAGGTACACAACTGTACTATGTTCATCGTGTTTCACTGTTGCACTCATTACTCTTGGGTTGAATCCCAAAGCTGAGGAAGGGTGGCTGGGCTAAATAGGATTAGGAGAGGCTATGAGGCCCTGCAGAACTGTAGTGGCAAAGCCTGCTCTGGACTTTGAGTAAATAGGTAAATGGTACTGCTTTATGAAGGTGTGCACTGAACTCCAAGTTGCAGCCTCTAAGATATCTTTGGTTGGTGGTACTCTGAGTAAGGCTGCTGAAGTGGCTGCTGCTCTGGTGGAATGAGGCCTAATGCCCTTAGGTGCGGATTTGCTATACTGAAGATAGCAGAAACGGATGCAATGGCCTATCCATTTAGAAATAGTTTGTTTTGAGATGGCCTTTCCTTGTGATCCTGCAGCATAGGACACTAATAGTTGCTCAGTCTTTCTGAAAGCTTTAGTTCTGTCCAAGTAGAATCGTAACTGCCTGTGTATGTCCAAAGAATGCAGAATTTTCTCACCCTTGTTCTGTGGATTAGGATAAAAGGTGGGCAAGTGAATGGTTTGGTTGAGGGCCACACTGGACACCACCTTAGGCATAAATGTAGGGATCGTTCTCAGAGAAACCCTGTCTGGATGAAAAATGATAAAAGGTTCCACTGCCATGAGTGCTTTTAACTCAGAGACTCGCCTTGCAGAGGTTATTGCTAGGAGCAGAGCTGTTTTCCAGGATAAGAATTGTATATCTGCTGTTGATGCTGGCTCGAAAGGAAGCAGTGTGAGTTTTTCCAAAACATAATTGAAGTCCCAGGTCGGAATTGGTGCTCTCCTTGGAGGCCTAATGTTTTTGGCCCCTCTGAGGTACTGCCTTATCAAAGGATGAGAAAAGATAGGTGGTTCAGTATTGTAGTGGGCTGAAATGGCAGAGGCATGAATCTTAATAGATGAGAAAGAAAGGCCTTTGGTTTAGCATCTCAGTTAGGTATTGTAAAATCCGAGGGATATTTGGTACACACGTGTCAATGCCATGTTCCAAGCACAGAATCTCTTCCATTTTTCTGCTTAAGATTTTCTGGTACTGGGCCTCCTGGCCTCCAAGATAACACCCATAACAACTTTTGAAAGAGGAGTGTTGTGAAATGCTACATTATCTGCCATGCAGCCAGATTTAAGGTCCTGAGTTGGCTGTGCAGGATCTGATTGTTTTGTAGGGTCAGCAGGTGAGAAGTTTGAGGCAGTATCCATGCTGGACCTTGAGACAAGCTCTTTAGGATTGGGTACCAGTGCTGGCGTGGCCAGTCTGCTGCAATCAGTATCATGTTTGGCTTCTCTTGTCTGACCTTTAGGAGTACCCTGGGAAGGAGAGGCAGCGGGGGAAAAGCATATACTGTTAGATTTTTCCAGCTGAAGGATAGGGCATCCACTTTCCATGCTTGCTTGTGATAAATCCTTGTGCAAAATCTCTGCAATTGGTAGTTGTGAGGGGAGGCAAATAGATGTCTGGGCATCCCCATTTCCTTATTATCATGCTGAAGACTTGTGGATCCAGTTTCCATTCATGGGGATCCATGAGGTTTCTGCTTAGTTCGTCTGTCAGAGTACTTGTTTTTCCTGGCAGGAATTGTGCTTGCAGGTGAACTTGGAATGCCAATGCTGTGTCCCATGAGGTCATTGCTTGTCTGCAGAGGGGGTAGGAATGTGTACCTCCCTGGTTGTTTATGTACCACATAACCATAGTGTTGTCCGTCTTTATCAGTAATTGTCCTTGAAGTAGGTGGTCCTTGAAAGCTGTAAGGGCATTTTGTACAGCTAGCATCTCTTTTTGATTGATGTGAAGATGCATCTGGTTTGCAGGCCATGTGCCCTGAATACATTTTCCTGCCATATGGGCGCCCCAGGCATAATCTGATGCATCCGTTGCCAGTGTCTGTCTGGCTGTGGGTAAACTGAAAGGCAGACCCTTGTTGTGGTGACAGGCTTCTGCCCACCATCGAAACTCCTGTTGCAGGCAGGGGATGAGTGCAATCACTGTCTCCAGGCTGTGGCAATGCAGAGTCCAAACACTTTTTAGATACCATTGTAGTTTCCTCATATGCAGTCTGGCATATGAATTAGCAGAATGCAGGATGCCATGAAACCCAAGGTCTGCAGGATATTCCTTGCAGATACGTGGGTCTTTGTTGCTAAATTCTTGAAGTAAGTAGCCAGTTGCTTTTGTTTGTCTGGCGTGAGATAAGCCATCTGGGCAGTCGTATTTAGGCGTGACCCAGGAGTATTATCTCTTGAGAGGGCAATAGTTTTGATTTCTTTTCATTTACTGTGTACCCTAGGCCAATTAGTAATCTTTTTACAAATGCCAGATGCTTTAGAAGAGCGTCTTTGTTCTCTGCTTGAATTAGGCAGTCGTCCAAGTAGGGATATATTTGAATTCCTTTTTGTCTGCAAATCGCAATTACTGGTGCCAGGCATTTTGTGAAGACCCTGGGCGCAGTAGATAAGCCAAAGGGCAGTGCAGAAAATTGGTAATGCATTGAGCCAGCTATGAATCTGAGGTATCTTCTGCAAGACTGTCTGATTGGGACATGCAGGTATGCCTCTTAGGTCCAAAGTTACGAGCCAAGCTTTCTTGCCCAGCATGGGCAGTAGCTGCTGTAGAGTCAACATCTTGAATTTTGGAACTTCCAGAAATGTATTTAGTATAGACAGGTCCAGTATTGGTCTCCAGGTTTTGTCCTTTCTGGGTACCAGGAAATGTCTGGATTAAAATCCTTGCCCCTGCTCTTGTTGTGGTACTTGCTGAATGGCCCTCATGTCCATGAGGGCTGTAATTTGTTTTTGTGCCTCTGCCCATTGATTGTGTGGCAGGTCTGGCATACCTTTTGACCTTGGTAGAGTGTGGAAATGGAACCTGTAGCCTTGGGACACTATGTTCAGGACCCATTTGTCTTGGGTAATCCTTTGCTAATTCGATGAAAAAAGTGCTAGTTTTCCCCCTAAGGGGAATGCCAAAAGAAAAGTGCTTGGATCTGGTACAGGAAAGTCATTGGGACTGTTTCCTGTAAGGTTGTGATTTGTCTAATCCGCTTCTGGAGGTAGGAGCACCCCATTGTTTAGGCCTGTATGAGCTTTGGGGCTGACCTCTGCCTCTGGGACGCCTGTATCTGCCTCTTTGTGGTCTGTCTGACACTGGAAAGGACCAATTTTTAGAAGGCCAGTTTCTGCTAAATCTGGGTGGCTGTACCTGTAAGAAATCTTTAACTGTCTGCATGGATTTTGCTTTATCCTCCATTTTTTTCAACACCTCTTCTGCTTTAGTACCAAAGTATCATGCTGTAATGGTGCATCTAATAATTTTGCTTTAACATGATCAGGCAGATTTTGTTCCTTTAACCAAGCATGCCTTCTAATAACAGAACCTGTAACAGCGGCCCTGCAGGAGGCCTCCAGTGAATCATAACCACATTGCAAAGTATGCTTTCCCAATTGTTCAACTGCATGCAATAATACCAATTCCTTGTTCAGTGAACATTCCGTATTCGTTAACATTTTCTGTTTAAGCAGTGACATTAAATATTGCTGATATTTAAGCATATGAAACTGACAATTTAAGGCCTTACAGCCAGGGTAGCAGAAGTGTATACTTTTTTCCCCCATCTGTCTAGAGCCCTGGCGTCCCTATCAGAGGGAACAGGTTTTTTTGCAGTGGAAGCTTTAACCCCCTTGGGACCTTGAGATATAGTTTCTGGGTCAGTAGTGGGGTTTTTATACATGAATTTATGAGAATCCGGGACCCTGTAGTATCTATCTGGCTTAGCAGGTGCAGGGGGAAGAGAGTCTGGGGACAGGCCGGACTCTGAGAATACATCGTCCACAATGTCTAGAACAGGTGGAATAGCAAGGGGTCTGTGCTGAGGAAGTAGTAGAAAGTCTCCGAGCCTTTTCTTAGATTCAGAATAATCTTGGCTCTCCCAGTGGAAATGTTCCTTCATGGTATGCAGGGTTTCCCCCAAAAGAATAATCCTCAGGAGGAGAGGCTGAAGGAATGGATTCTTCAGCATCAGAATCCTCATAGGGAAGCATGGAGTAATCTTGTTCAGAGGAGGAATCCGAGGAAATAGAAACCCGATCAGAAGAATCACACACTGTCTCTTGCCTAGGCCTCTTTATCAGGAGGGGGATGGGAACCCCTGATCAAAGTAATTAGGTCTTCGGCCATTTTGAGCATCTGTCTTTTAGGCATGGTAGTCTGAGTAGGAGAATGCTGTACTTGTTTCTTTGTCTTTAATGCTGCTTTAGTCTTTGAAGCTGAGGATGGCTTTATATAAAGCTTTGTAGGTCTGAAGAAACCCTCAGAAGCCGATGCCTGCTCAGCGGCTCCGGACCCATCTGAGGGAATGATTTCCGAGTGTCCAATACCTTGAGTATCGAGAGGCCCAGTCGGGTCCACGTAGGAGTCGGAAGCGGCCTGTAGCTCTGAGGTAGCGGGCGCCAGGGGCTGTGAAAGCACCTCACTGAGAACCGGCGACTGGCCTAGAAGAGGATTCGTCTGTTTTGGACCTCGGATGCCTATCCTCCTTGTCCTTGCGTTTTTTGTAAACTGCGGTTGTCGGCTGATCCGACGGCATTATATAGTTAAATCTTCGGCAAAAGTAATGAAATGCAAAATCAGACACTTGATAGTGCGTTGGTTAAATCTAGCGCAAAACCGACAACTAGCAACGTTGTGATCAGGGCCAAGGCAAGGAATACAGTAAGAGTGAAAATCCTTATGAGGCATTTGCTTCCCACAAAAAATACAATTAACTTTTTCTGACATCAGTCTGGAGCAAGAAAAAAGTTTCCCCAATGGGGTGCTTAGCTTTAATGAAGACTTCGGATCTGAAATTCAGATTTGAAAATCTAAGGAGTCGGCTGACCGGCACTTACAAACCGTTTTTGCTTCGGGCACCGCGCAAGAAAGACTGAAGAAAATGGCGTTGGCTGCATTTTTTATATCCCTGGCGCACTGACATCAGGGAAGAGGCGACAGCAACAGACGCCACACCTAGACTTTGGAATTCCGGCCGACTACGGGTAGCCTGCCAGCAGGATAACCCATGAGTAATGACTGCAACAGTGAAACACGATGAACAACACCATCACTCTGAAAGGCAAATGGGGTTCACTCACCATGAGAAAGAATAGCTGTGTACAATCTTACAGTAACCATAGATGCCCTCTTCCATGTTGCAATATTCCAAACACTGGGCATCAAGAGTGGAAAACCCAAAACGTCCAGCCAGTATACAAAAGCTTCTAATCAAAGTGGGATGTCTGACTTTGGCCAAGGGAATGTGAGCCATAACAGGGATGTCTGCACGTACCAGACCTCAGAACTGAGCGCCCCAGTCGGACCCCATTCCCAAGGGGAACTGTACAAGTCCTGTGCCATCCAAGAAGGAACAGTTTAAGGGAAGAAGAGGGGAAGGAGGGAGGGAAGGAATACTGCAACATGGAAGAGGAGGACATCTATGGTTATGTTAAGACTTTACACAACTATTCCATCTCCTATTCTCATGTTGCAGTATTCCAAACATTTGGGTGAATGCCAAAGCTCACTGGGAAGAGGGTGGTGGGCTTGGAACTATTTTCTATAAATCCATGAAGGATTGCCCAGGCAAATCCAGCCTTGGATTTGGAAACGTGGTCCAATTTGTACTGCTTGATAAAGACTTGGACAGAGGTCCATGCAGCTGCATCTAAAATGGTGGCAGTGTACAATCCTTTAAAGAAAGCTCCAAATGAAGTCACAGCCCTAGTGGAGTAGGCTTTAATTTTGGACCCAAAGATTTCTCATGATATACATAGAAAGAAACTGCTCTGGAAACCCAGGTTGAAACTGTCTTTTCATACCAGGGCCTTGGAGAAAGCAGTGACAGAGAGAACAGCTGGTCAGATTTTGATAGATTTGGTCTTGTTCAAGTAAAACCTAAGCTGTCTATGCACATCAAGGCAATGCACTACTCTGTCAGTGTGAGGATGAGCAAAAAAGGTGGGAAGGTAAATAGCTTGGTTAAAGGACAGCTCATTGACCACTTTGGGCATGAAGGAAGGGCTGATCCTAAGGGCTATCCGATCTTTGTGGAAGATTAGGAAAGGGGGATGGCCATGAGGGCCTGTAACGGACATTCTTCTAGTGGATGTCAAGTCTATTAGGAGTACTATTTTCCAAGTGCAGTATTTTAGAAAGGCCTTAGAAGCTGGTTCAAAGGGAGGCCACCATAAGCTTCTCCAAAACAAATTCAGGTCCCAGAGTGGTGGGATGAGTTTCATGGGGGGCCAGAGATGAAGCACGCCCTTTAGGAATAACTTTAGTCAATCAAGAAGCCAAGAGAGGATCCAGAGGCAGACAAGTTGAAATAGCAACAAGGTGAGACTTGGCAGAAGTGTACGCCAACCCTGTCATAGGTAGGTACTAGGCTATTGGCCCTGGGGGCCTATACAATCCTAGCCAAAAAAATTATTTTCTTGTGCCCCTGTCAAACAGTGCCACAGAAGTGAGCCCCAGGGTAAGTTTTCTATTTCCCATCCAGTCAAGATTTTTCTTAAGGAGGGCCAATGATTAGCTTTGCTTGACATGAATGGGTAGTTTGTTCCAGTGTGTGTGAAGTCTCTACACAGGAATCTATCCCTCCAGCAAGTTCTGTTTATTGTGATGACAAGGTTTAGGTCCCTGGAGCGTGTGGGTCGGAGAGATTGGGATTTCTTTACGTATAACATGTCCAGCAGCTCTGGGTTTGACGCAGCTTTGTATGTTAGGCAGAGATGGTCTCAGAGTAGGCGATATGCGACTGAGTAGAGCTGGAGTTTTGTGAGACGTCTGCGGCACCTGCCTGAGGCCGGTAATCCTCTTAGTGAGGTATTTAAGTGGCCTTTCCAACTGTTGTAGGTGTTTTGTGAGATACATGCCAAATGGGTCATTGTACTCTATAATGGGTCTGATGAGGTACAATGATCTTTTTTCTAGAGAACCCTTTTGTGATGAGGATTTCCTGATTACTGTGGTGCTGTGGTTTATCAAAGGAGAGACTGCTGTCCAACTGTGTCTCAAGGTCTCTTATCACACTGTGTTTAGTGAGCTACCGCCTACGTGGTAATTCATGGGTACAGAGTTTTTCCCCCAAGGGGATGACAATGCACTTCCTGGCCTTGAGCTTGAGGCCATGATTTGACACAAAGCATCTGTCTCTGTTGAGCACTTTTGTAGGATGTCTACATCATTAGGTGATTCTATTATGGCTCCCAGTTTGCAGTCATCTGTGAACGTGGTTAGCCAAAGACCTTCTGGGTTGGCCTGCACTTCAGAGAAAAAGATGCCAAACGGGAGAGGACCCAGGACTGAACCATGTTGTACTTCACTCGTCTGAAGTCTGACAGAGTCATCTACGTTTACTGTATGGGTACTGCAGTGAGCCAGTTGGCCACTCATCTTGTGACATAGGGATTTCTGCCCAGTTTAGTGAGCATCTAAAATTCCAGAGTGGGGGATGCTATAGAAAGTCGTGGCGAGGTTAAGATAGGCTATGTGCACTACCCTACCCTCTTCTACGGCTCTAGTGACTGCTTCAAAGAAGTCAATCAGGTTTAGTAGACATGATTTAACTTAAACAAACTCAGGGGTCCAGGGTTTGCAGGTTAACCATGTCTTTTGTTTATAAGTTCCAAGATGATATGTTCCATGGCCTTGCAGACCAGGGTAGTCAGGCTAATGGAGCGGTAGTTTCCAGGGTCTGTGGCGGCACCCCCTTTGTGGAGTGGGATAATAGTCACTGTGCGCCATTCAGTAGGCACACAGCCTGAGGTGAGGCTATGACTGAACGTGGTACTTAAGTTGGGTGCCGGTTCGTTCTGTACTTTGTGCAGCACGCAGCCTGGGATGTTGTCTGATCCCATGGATGCAGTGTTCTTAGTTTTGGAGAGTGCTGTCTTTACTTGTTCATCTGTGATTACAGGGGCTTTGCATTCTTCAGGTATTAAAATGTGCCTTTGGAGGGTAAGAGGGTGGGGTAAAGTTAGCCTTGAACCTATCTGCCAGGATGTTGGCAAAATCAGTTGGTTCTGTATATTTAGTGCCATTGTACTGTAGCTCAGAGCAGATCTGAGTGCTGCCATTGAGATTCTTGACATAGGTGTAGAATGCTATCTGCAGGAGTTCACACAGTTGACAGTACTAAATGGAAATCACCCTGAAAAGGGTCCAACTGCCTTTGTAGACACCATATGGAGAATCTTTCATTTAGACATACAAGATCTCCTAGTATAAGGTTTTCCGGCCTCCTGCAGGATCTCCTAGTACAAGGTTCCTTGGCCTCCTGCAGGACAGAGAGCACATCCTCATTGTAGAGGTGTCTGTAAGGGATCAGAATTCAAATCACCCACAGGGTAAGGCTCAGACTGTAGGTGGGAGTGGATTCGAGATAACTTGTCTGGTGTGAGAATGTCCACTCTGAGGTAACTTATGGCGACTGCCCTTGACTAAATGCAGGAGGGGAAACCAGTGCTGTCTTTTCCAAAAGGGAGTCACCAACAAGATTTTCGGTTTGTACTGCTGGATTTTCAGTAGGATATTCTGAAGTGGGAAGGGGGAAATGCATATAGAAACATCTCCCGACAAGAGATTGAGAAGGTGTCCATGACCTTGCCACAGGACTGGGCAGTCTTGTGCAAAACGATGGAAGTTGTCTGTTCATAGGGAAGGCAAACAGATCTAAGGTGTACCCCATTTTTGGACTATGTCCAAGAAGACATCCCTGTTGAACATCCATTTGTGGGACTGTGGCATGACCTGCTTAAAGTGTCAGCCTGAGTATTCTGCTCTGAAGGGATATACAAAGTCGGTAGTGTGAATCCCTGTTTTGTGGCAAGCTCCCAGACTTGGAGAGCTAGTCTGCACAGCAAGAAGGAATTTGTTCTCCCCCCACACTTGTTCACACACCACAGAACTGTAGTGTTGTCTGCAAAACAATTTTAGTGGGCCCTTCAGCATATGCTGGAAAGCCTTTAGGGCCAACAGAATTACTCTTGTCTCCGATACATGTTCCTGTTTGGCGGAATCCGGACAAGTGACTTTTACGGAACCCATGGCTGCTCCCCAACCCAGATCAGAGGCATCCGTGTACATCTCCTGCCCTGGCAAGGGACCCCATACAGGGAGTCCTGGGTTGCAGCTCACTTGATCCAACCACCACTGAATCTCTTTCTTGAGGCAAGGTAGGAAGGGGATTTTGTACTCTAGAAGACGAGAGTGCTGTGTCCAAATAGAACTTGGGTATCATTGTGGCTTTCGTATGTGGAGCCTTGCCAATAGTAATATAGGGACGGTCAATGCCATATGACTCAGGAGTCTGAAGTACTGCCTGGCAGTCAAGTCTGTGGCCTGAAGGACAGTGAGCAGGTAACTGCCTTAAGCTTTCCACCTTTTGGGGTGGCAGAAAGGTCTTCATGACATCTACCCTTATCCTGCACCCTAGGAATATCTGGTCCTGCAAGGGTGTCAGGTTGGACTTTGGGTAATTTATCTTGAAGCCCAGTGCTTGCTGGAGTGCTATTACTGTTTGTAGATGGTTTTATAGGGATTCTGTGCAGTCTGCCTGGATGAGAAGGTTGTTTAGTTAAGAAAAAAATTGAATCCCTTGGGTCCTGCAGAAGGCCACCACTGGTGACTATCATTTAGTGATGACCCTTGGTGCTGTAGAGAGTCCGAAGGGTAAGGCACATAATTGAAAATGTGAGGAGGCCACAAATTAGCACAGGCACTTCCTGTGGTTGGACCTTATCGGGATGTGCAGGTAGGCATTCTTGATATCCAAGGTGGCCAAGAATCCATGAGGGAAAATGAAGGGTAAGAGGGTCTGCAGAATGAGCATTCGAAAGGTGGGCACTTGCTGGAAGAGACTGAGGTGGGTGAGATCTAGGATTGGTCTCCCGGGGCCACCTTTTCTTGGGACTAGGAAGAGTACAGAGTAGAAACCCTTTCCTTTTCTGTCATAGGGACAGGATGAATTGTTCACTAGGCAATATGGCTGTCAATAGCTAACTGAAATAATGGAAGCTGTTCTTTGGGGGGCTGTGGAATGCCCGTTAAGGAAGGGGTTGTAACCCAGGTCATAAAATAACCCATCTCCATGATGGATAACACCCACCTGTCTGTGGTGAGGTTTGTCAAAGCAGGGATACACAGTGAGACAGCCTTAGTGATACTGGAATGGAGTCAAGAGGTTGTTTAAGGAATGGCAGGTAGTCTGCGATTGTCTTGAAAGTCAAAAGTGGGAGTCTGTTTTAAATTGAGGTTTCTGGACTGGAGTCTGAGCAGGCCTGGAAAGAGTGGTTTGCTTCCTGGCGGACTTTCTGCCTCAGGAAAGAGGGTGAGCAGAGTTTCCTGATTAACTGGGTTTTAAAAGGGTAGTTCCAGTGGAATGTGGGAATAGCAGAAACAAACAGCTTGCAACTCCTCCTTCAGATGGACTCCCTTGCCTGTTCAGCTATTCCCTCAGTGCTACCAGGATATCTGTATGCTTTTAATGTAGTATCAGTTAATTTTGACTTTCAGCCACCTGCACCATGTAGGCCTGACAGATTCTACAAGGTACCTAAGGGTGCTAGATTCTTAAGTGCCCAAGAGCGATCCGTAGCACTGTCAGTGTCAGTTGATAAGGCATGAAGGCTGATCCTAAGGGTTACCTGGTCTTTGCTGCAGGGTTTTGAATAACTCAGCCACCTCTGTCCCCTTATCCAGAGGTGCATCCAAAAGTTTTATCCTACTGTTATCAGGTAGGAGCTGTTACCTTAACCAGGAATATCTTCAAGACAAAAGCCAATGCAGCAGATATGCCAGAAGCTTCAGCTGCATCACAACTGCACTTAGAGTGCCTTGAAACCTGAGATGACAGGCATACAAGGCTGGATAGCCAAGCCTTGGCAGGAGAGTCTTGAATTTCACTCCCAAGTTCAGCTGATTGTCCTAAAAGGGCTAGGGCATATTTGGACATGTGGGTTTGATAATTTATTTCCCTGAACACCAAAGTGGATGAGGTGTAAACCTTTTTCTCAAGGCATTCCATGGTCTTGTTGTCAGTCTGAAGTGAGGGATGGAAGGAGCTTAGGATGCCTTATCAACTGACACAGTGTGCTACGGTTCGCTCCTGGGCACTTAAGAATCTAGCAACCTCAGGTACCTTGTAGAATCTGTCAGGCCTACATGGTGCAGGTGGCTGAAAGTCCGAACTGATGCATTAAAAGCATACAAATATCCTGGCAGCACTGAGGGAATAGCTGAAGAGGCAAGGGAGTCCATCTGAAGAAGTTCAAAGTATCTTTTCTGAACTTCTGTCATGTCTGAATCCCATTTGAAATGTTCCTTCATCTTTGAAATGGTCTCCCCAAATAGAAGATCCTCACCTGGGGAATCTCTTTCTGTAGATTCTTCCTCAGAGGAGGCATAGCCAAGAGGAGATGGCATTTGGTAGACATATGACAGGGAATCCTCTGAGAAAAGTCAGAGGATTGCTCAGCTGCAGCTTGGAAAAGTATCCAAGGCCTGAGGCTAAGGCTCATTATAGGAGGGGCCACAGGGGAGGCTAAGGTTGTAGAAGGCCCAATAGCCATGAAGGCATTGAATAGGCTTTGAGAAAAAGCCTGCCAATCTGGCTGGCTCTCTGGGGAGAAACAGGTTTTCTTCTCTCTTTTCCTTTAAGAGAAGGCCTAGCAGGCGCCTGAGCCAAGGTAGGCCTGGAATCAGTAATCTGAAATAAATAGTGGAGGGATCTGTCTGGGCAACTGATACAAGCAAAGGTTGCTCTCACTGTCAGTAGCTGATGTCTGTGCTACCTCTGAGGATGTACCTTCTGCTCTGGGTTCTGTGGCTTCCACAGCGGCAACCGCTGTACCCATATCTGCAGCGACCGATCGTTCCACCAGGCTGACAAAAGCCACAGAAGGGACGTCAGGTGAAAGAGGTGCAGCTATGGATTCAGGCCTAGCAAACTTGGCCTTTTTCTTGGGTGGCTCAACAGGCTGACCGGACAGCCCCTCCATACCTACAGCTAAGAGCTTAAGGCACTGATTCTAAAGATAAAGGTTTAACACATGCAGACGGCTGCATAGTATTTTTGGAATGAGGCCTGGCAGATGGAGCGGGACTTAGTCATGCACAGGCCCTAAACAAAAAAGCAAAGCTCTTGTTCAACTTGTGGCAGATAAGTTCAGAGGTCTGGTACAAGCAGACATCACTTATGGCCCACGTTCCCTTAGCCAACGTCAGACGTCCCATGTACCCAGCAGTGACTACAAGCTTTTGTATACTGGCCGGATTTTGGGTAGCAAGAAAGGAAAAACCCAAGTTTGGAATACTGCAACATGAGAACAGAACATGAGAACAGAACAGAAGAACAGCTTGCAGTTCAGACACTATTCTTGCAAATGTCAGAACTATGAGAAAACGTTTCCATACAATGAACCTTGCTATGCTTGATGAGGAGGCTCAAACTGATACATGGTTAAGATTTCTAGCACCAAGTTATGGTCGAATGGAGGAAAATTCGGGTGTAAAAACTAAGAAACTTGCACTAAAACAAAGAAGTGGACAATCCATAGGCAGGTATGCTGGAATGCCACAAGATACACCTAGATACAAGAGGAAGAGAGGCCAGAAGATACCAACTCTCTCAAATATTTGAATACCAGTGATACAAAATCCCAGATAGGGCTTTGGTTATTGGTTAGTCACCACCTAGAAATCCTTACCACTTGCCAATTTAAAACTTCCTAGTGGCAGGTTTTCTTGCCTCCTTTAGTTCCTGCTGCAAGACCTCTGACAAAAGAGGTGCCTAAAAGGAACTCTCAGTCTTGTGGGAGTAGGTCCAATCTGTGAGGAAACTGCCAATTGCCTGTGGCTCTTCCTCCTTATGGAACTGGCAATGTTGCCTAGGCCAAGAAGGGGGTGAATTTTCTCTGGGGAGTACTTCTGAAATCGACAGATTTATCCTACATACCAGTGGAAAGGCATAAAGGAACATTCCCGACTCCAAAGGGATAAGACATCCGTTTCCCAAACTTGTCTCCAAGGAGTCCAGCAGCAGAATGCCTTCTTCAAAATGGAGAACTAAAAATAAACTGATCTACTTGCGGTGTTCCCCACAACTGATCAAATCCCAGAAGGTCCTCATTTCTGAGAGTGTATCTTGGGTCCTGATCAGCTTGTCTTCGAATGCTGAACAGCAGCTTCCCAAGCTATCACAGCAGTTTGCACAAAAGATATAACCTGTTGTCCCATTCCTTGTTTGAATACCACATCACTGCGGTGTTGTCTAATCACCTGAATCAAGTCCAGGGGACCATAGATGGAGAGAAACGGTTAAGGGAAATCTGAGGCATCTGTAGTTAGACTGGAGGTAAAGGAGAGGACCTGGATTTGGTTATATCTGTAGTCTCAACCAATGCATTTTTTTTCAAAGCCCAGTAGTGGAATCTAAAATTTTAGATAGTCACTGTAGTCGTAACATTTGTACCAAGTGCAACCTGGCAAAAGGAATGAGAATTAGACGTCATGAACTGTATGATCCCACATATACTCTCTGTCCGAGGTCCAAGAATAATTTGAGAAGATCACTAAAGTTTACAGAAAAAAAACTTCACCTTGTGTAAAAAAAACACATTCGACACCAATGCGTCTGACACAGCCTAGAACAGGCTACACTGTGTGATGGAGTAAAGGAGGACTTCATAACATTTATCTGGAACCCCAGATTGGCCATAAGAGACTAAACTCATCACGATCACTCTTATCTGGGAAAAGACTCTGCAAAGATGACCAAGTAGTCTAAATAAGGAAATATGCTAACACAAGTCAGTCTGTAATGAGCTATGACTAGAGCTAGACACTTTGTAAATATCCTTGGAGATGCAGATACCAAAAGGGCAATGCAGAGAACTGAGAGAGAGAAAATCTGAGAAATTTTCTGATGCCTTTGTCATTTTGTTTTGAGCAGATACATGGTGCAGGTCTTAAATCTAATGTTACCATAAAGCTTCATTGAGGAATGACGGAAAATATTCTGAAGGGTCAACAGCCTGACTTTTAGGACTTTTTTAAGATTTAGAACAAAAAGATCTAAAACTGGTCTTCCAAGACTGTGTAGCACCAGAAACAATCTGGAATAAAAGCCTTTCTTTGTCCCTTTGATTTAATAGCACTGATTCTACAACTCCTAGGGTATGTGCTGAAGAACCAACGGAAAAAAACTCTTGGGTTTAGTGGGTGGGCACAAACACACACACACACACACACACACACACACACACACACAAACAGTGTTAGAGAGACAATTAAAAAACCTTCCCAAACAGATATCGAAAGCACCTAAAAGCAACATGGCTCCTCAGCAATCACTAAAGTATACATCAAAAACAATGCCAAACATATCGTATAAGAGGACTTCCAAGATAAGCTGTTGACCAGTGTGCATCTAACTTCGGCTGTCCCCCAGAACAGTCACAGATATTGGTCAGTTTGAGTTTAAGTAAAATTCAGTTAACTGCCTATTAAGTAGTCTTCTTCTTTCGGCTGCTCCCGTTAGGGGTCGCCACAGCAGATCAACTGTTTGCATTTCTTTCTGTCCTCTGCATCTTGCTCTGTCACACCAACCGCCTGCATGTCCTCTCACCACATCCATAAACCTTATCTTAGGCCTTCCTCTTTTCCGGTTACCTGGCAGCTTCATCCTTAGCATCTTTTTCCCAATATACTCTGCATCCCTCCTCAGCACAAGTCCAAACCAACGTAATCTTGCCTCTCTGGCTTTGTCTCCAAACCTTCCAACCTGGGCTGACCCCCCTAATATACTTATTCCTAAATCCTGTCCATCCTCGTCACACCCAGTGCAAATCTTAAAATCTTCAACTCTGCCACGTCAAGCTCCGACTCCTGCCTTTTTGTCAATGTCATTGTCTCCAACCCTTATAACATAGCTGGGTCTTACTACCCTCTTGTAGACCTTCCCTTTCACTCTTACTGGTACTAGTCTGTCACAAATCACTCCTGACACTCTTCTCCACCCACTCCACCTTGCCAGTTCTCTCTTCTTCACCTCTCTCCCACACTCACCATTACTCTGAACTGTTGATCCCAAGTACTTAAACTCATTCACCTTTGCCACCTCTACTCCCTGCATCCTCACCATTCCTCTGTCCTCCCTTTCATTCACACACATTTTCTGTGTTAGTCCTGCTAAACTTCATTCCTCTTCTCTCTAGAGCATATCTCCACCTCTCCAGGGTCTCCACCACCTGTTCCCTATTCTCACTACAGATGACAATGTCATCTGCAAACATAGTCCACGGGGACTCCTGTCTGATCTGGTCTGTCAACCTGTCCATCACCAACTGCCTATTAAGTACACTACATATAAGCCTGCAAAGAAAATAAACTAGACAATGTGAAGAGAAAACCCCGAATGGGAAGAACCCTGCAGCTGTTCAGCAAAAGTACTTAAAGCTACAACTTTCATGCAAGACAAGGGTTCTAGTAACCTAGAGGAAAGAAGTAAAATGTGCTCAGAGCTGATTAAAATATACAAAACAATGAATAAATATATCTGCTCACAACAAAATGGATGAAGCTTTAAACAGATATTCAGATGAGCGATAAAACTGCAAAATAATCCTTTTTTTGAAAAAAAAAAAAAAAAA